>NC_056744.1:211730774-211748274 GCF_019279795.1 Protopterus annectens | reverse complement strand
TGTTTCCACTACATAATACAGGGTGGGGGTGTTTCCACTGGTGTTTCCCTTCACATTCATTACGAATGCTTTATTGTGACCATGTTCATTCATTCATATATATCTATATATATCTATATATATATATCTATATATATATATATATCTATATATATATATATATTTATATATCTGTCTGTACATACACCTATTTACATTTCCCATACAGTTGAATGTACACCGCACATCCCCACTCCCTTTACCTCCCTATATCCGAAGGATATTATTCTTGCCATCACTTATGACTTCACTACAGGTATTCAGTAGTACTGTCAACAAATGTGACGGTTGGTGTACATATGTGTACGGACCTATCAAACACTCAGGGACTAATTTCAACAGTGACAGGGACAAGGCAATAACAAATCAGGGACAATCACAGACACTTCTACAAAACTAGTACTATTAATGTGAAACGTGTTGACAGATTCAGAGCATATGTATTAATACTTATTTTCTGAAGTTAAAAGCGTCTATTACTCTTAATTATTGTCATTATTCATTCAAGTGTCATTCAACACCTTTCCTCTAAAGGTCACTGGTTTTATGAGTGATTAAGAGGCTGGCCAGTTATTGTGCGAATGCTCTGACCATTGGTAGGGTTGCCACATTTTCATATGTCCAGGATGGGATATATTCTGGACACACCAGATTGTTTAGGCCAGCACATACCCACGGTCAGTACAGGGTTTAGAACATTAATTATTTTCCTAGATGAGAGCCTATTCCTGTAGCACTTTAGTTGCTTATTCTGTTTCTTGTACGATTTATGTATTTTACATCCAGAAATAACTGTTTTAGGCAACTGTTACATGAAATATGGTACATAGTTATTTCCTACAATCACAGGACATTTGCCATTGTATCATTCTTGGTCAGGACACACCTACCCAAACAGGGACTATCCTTCACAAAGTGGGACAGGAGGTTCCCTGCTTACATCAGCGCCTTAATCACCCTATTTCCAAGTGCCACTATGCGACTGTGTACAGTATATTTTCTCGATAATTCATGTGGGGAGACGTGCATCACAGGCAGGTGTTTGATCCCGGGTAGTAGGTTCTGCATGACCAGCAGGAGGCTGAGCAGTCTCGTTAACCACTACTGCATATACAACTTGTGTCCAGATGTCTACAGGACTGGACATCATGTCGTGATACCAAGTCTGATGTTTACACAGGATACTTATCCCATGAGGGATATCCAAAAATTGAACAAGCAAACTACCTTCGATTTTTTTGGACTTACGAAAATGTGATAGGGTTTTACATGCAAGGGATACATAGTTTGCAATCCTGACATTGCCTAGGATGACACTGCCTACTACATATGAGTAGTGGTCACTATGTTTAGATATGGCTGAGCCAAGCTAGTAGCCCGAGTATGGCTGGATTTGGTGGACGTTCAGGAATGGGGGTGGATTGTGTGCTGTAGAGGGGATGATGGGTATTCAATTATGCATCCAGGTGTGTTGCAGTTGGATGGCTCAGTTCCATCCAGATCATTCTGTGGGTATGTGCCAGTGACGTTTCTGTACATGTGTATCGCACATTTTAATATTCATATGTTTGTGTGATGGCCTGTCAGGTTGTATTGCGGATGTGTATGTTTGTTCTTTGTGTTTCTTTCTGATTCACCCACTGTTCCCTCATACATCTCCAGTTCACCTACTGTGCATCCAACACAGTCTCGCCTTTGTGGATTATAACATTACCCAAACCCCCACACACATATTCCACACACTCCATCCATCCCTTCTTTGGTTGATGGCCCATAGCACGGTCAAGGGAACACATTGCATACGCTACATATGTCAGGTAAATGTATGGTTGTGTGGACTACCCTAGCATTTTTCACTCTCCACATGCTGTACATCACGCACATAGGTACATGCAAATACTTATCTTTCATGAAATGGTAGGTATACCCGGGTAATATCTGTTCAACTTTGACACATCCTGACAAGAATGGCTTGGACTGCAGATGAGCGGATTTTGGCCAAATGCTCTGACCATTGGTAGGGTTGCCACCTTTCATATGGCCAGGATGGGATATATTCTGGACACAAATCAGATTCTACAGGACAACACATACCCACGGTCAGTACAACAGATAATACTTTTGTTTTATGCCTACATGTTAGCTTATTGTTGTAGCAGTTTATATGCTCCTTCTGTTTCATTTACTTGCTTATTCTATTTCTTGTAACATGTGGTATGTTACATACAGAAATAACTATTGTATGTGACTATTACATGCGATGTGGGACATAATTATGTCATACGGTCGCAGGATATTTTACATTTATAATGGTTTTGGTATGGACACAACTGCCCAGCTGTGTACTGTCCCTCACAATGTGGGACAGGTGGTAACCCTGATCATTGGGTTAGACTTTGCTACTGGCGGTGTGCTAACATGATGCATTTCACTTCCACTTGGTATAACTATCAACACTGCATTAGAATACGGGCACACGGTTTTAAATGTCATTTGTTCGAGGGATGGAGACTCGATATTCGCTAACATGCATTTGTGTTTGCTTCTTAATTTTGTGTTTGCAAGAACTGTCTTGCATGCTTTGCATACGTTTTAGTATCCATGCACACTGACAGGTGTGATTACTATTGCAGGCAGACTGTAATATTCAGCATTTTAGGTTGCATGTCAACAGCTGACATTTCCACACCTCCATGCGGCACTTCGACACGCCCCATGCACTCACACTCGTTTCCTATGCACGTGGATGTGGAGGCAGCATGCCTTCATTAATCTGCATATGGCGCTACTGTGCCATCTGCACGCCACACGGTCAGTGCAAGCCTAATGCCGGCCTTGCGCCGAGCTTCATGAATCCTAGGGTAAGACTTTATCCAAAGCCATTTATCAACAACCCTTGGGGAAAAGTCTCATCGTTGATTGACACTATATAATAATTGATCAGACACTCTGATAATGGACTGGACATACTTATAAAGTAACTGTATACATTAAGATCTAAGATAATGTCAGGCTAATGTAAATAGTGTACATAGTTATTTAAGATGTTATGTATAAATACTATGGAATTCATTCAAATGTATTTGAAAAATAAATAAATTGCATGTACTTTTTGGTAACTTTGGATCATCGTCATCATCAAGGATCGGGGTGTCATGTCAACTGTCATCATCAGGGATCGGGGTGTCATGTCAAGTGTCACCCTCTCTCTCTCTTGATTCAATGCCAGTCTTCTACCTTCTTCAACTCTCATGCTTGACTGTCTCAGATCTTCTCTCACACAATCCACCCATCTCTTTGCTGGACACCTTCCTTTCCTCTTGCCTTTTTCTTATCATTCCCAAATTATCTTCATCAAATTGTCTTCTGCTTTTCTGACCATGTGCCCAAACCACCATAATCTGTTCTCTTTGACTTTTTCTGCAATTTGAGCTACTTTGGCTTCTGCTCTTGTATCACTTCTTCATCTGTCCCAGTGTACATGCTATCACTCATCCCAGGCACATCATCTTCATCACCTCTAGCTTCCTCAACTGCCCTGCCTTTACTGCCCAGGTTTCTGTACTATACAGTAGCACTGGTCACACCACTGTTTTGTATACCTTACTTTTCAGCTTCTTTGGCATTCTTCTGTCATACACTACACTTGACATTCTTGTGCCAGTTAGCTGCAGCCCCTCTGAGTCTATGTTTGACCTTCTTATTCAGACTGCCCTTCTCCTGATCCACCCCTCCCAGATGCATAAAGCTGTTAACTTATTCCACTGTTTCCCCTTATTTTCCCATTTCTCAGCTTATTCTGGCTGCTTCATTACAACTTTCTTATCTGTATTCAGTTTCCTCCCATGTCATTTCAGTTTTTGCATTCCATTTCCCTATCCTTAGCTGAAGTTCTTGCTTAGAGTCTGCATGTAGTGCCACATCATTTGCATGCAGGAACTTTGTTTATTTATCCCCTCTGACCTGCTTGTTAATGTAGTCCATCACCACTAGGAACAGCAGCATGCTCAAAAGTGACCCCTGATACACCCCCACTCCTACTGGGACCCTGTCTGTGAGACCAAGCACTGTGTGTACATAAGTCATTGGCTCCTATGTACATAGCCTGCACTAATTCTACCCATGTTTTGGGGACTTTAAACCACTGCAGGCTGCCCAAATCGGCTTTCCTGGGACCTTGTCATATGCTTTCTCCAAGTCTAGTAATACTCAATTGAACTTTTTCCTCATCTCTAGCTTCTTCTCAAGTACCTGTCACACTGCAAACATTGCATCAGTTGTGCTGCATCCTGATTTGAATCCGAACTGCTCATCTCCTATCTTACTTTCTACCACTCAGTGTATCTTACTTTCTCTTACTCTGTGTATTTGTTTGTCAATCACCCTCTCCAGAACATTTGTGCTGTGTGATAGAAGCTGTGGGTAAACTAAATGAAATTATATAAAGAGCACAGCATCATGCCATAAGAGCCAGCTAGGTGTAACACATTTTGAATAAAAGAGTATTTATGACAGTATAAGAACAATTAACCACATGATACTATATGCTAACTCAGTAGACAGTCAAGTAAACATCATCTGAAAAATTCGACATTAAAGAGAACTATTATTAATGCAGAGATTGCAGCTGGCAAATAAGGGTATTTCAGCACTTCATCTACAAATGCAGTTGATGAATAAGTTGCATTTGAAGAATAAGTTGCCTATATTGCATTAAAAATGGTGTGTTGATGATATTGCCATAACATTTCCTGAACTAGATCATCTATAGGGGATGGCTACTAAATGATTCATAGTTACAAGGCATGCAGTACAGGAGACCTTTAAGGATCCTAGCCCAAACACTGAATTGCTCCAATGCATTGTCTGTTTAAGTGACTTGCTCAATGTCACACAGTAGGTAAATGAAGATGAAAAGATTAAATTCCTGCACCCTTGCTACAGGAAGCAGCTCATTAACAAGCTGGAACTTTAGCCCTCTATACTAACTGCCAGAGTAACAGTATTTCGCAAAATGCAGAAATCCCTTACAATCCAATTTGATACAGAAAACGGTATCACATTAATATGCAAACATTGCTACAAAATGGATGCTGAAGATTTGACTGTTCTCATAGTCACTCAAAATAATGCAGACTATATGACCTGACAATTGTCATCTCCATTGCAACTGCTGGAAGCTATAAAGAAGATACTAAAAACATATATTACTAAAAGGCAGTATGGTTAGACTATATTACACAATTAGGCCTATTAACAAATTAATTCATTCTTTAGTGCAATGAATAAAGCAAAACAGTTACATGCAATATCAATGCTGCTGCAGTTTTTGTTCAACAACCCACAAGTTATACAAAATCAGAAATAGTACAGCATAGCATGCTGTTTTTTGGTGGGGGGAGTGATCATGCATGCTTGCAGGACACCTACATCTAATTTTTGATCTCCCTATGTCTTCTTTGCATCAAGAATAATTGTCCCTTCTGACATCACTCAATACAAGTCCGACTTACTTCAGTGGTTAATAATGCTGTATCATTGCAGTAGCATACACCTCCAGAGTCAAAGTTGAATTGTGGACAACTGGGGCCCTATTCAGGGTAATGAATCAGGCCCTTGCTGGCCATAACAATATCGTATTACTTGGCTGTCTTCCCCAGCAACCATAAACACTGTTCAAATTTGTCAGTGGACATACTATTTCCTTCTTTACATTTACACTTATCGTAGAAATCTGGATGGTATTTAAAACTTTTACTTCAAATGCTACAGAAAAAAACACTGACAGACATTTTTTTAAATAAAACAGAACAATCTCACATTGAATACAGACTTAGCATGAGAAACAGTACACTTCTCTTCCCTTGAATTTCACATTTAGTGAAAATGCATTGGTTAACCTAGTAAACTACAAGAGATGTGCTGGGATTCATAATAAAATAAGCATATATTAGAGTACTAATAAATGTCTTAAAATGTATAATGCGACCACTCAAACACTGTAGTACACCTGGGACAGTTCTTTAGACACAAGCGTCTCTTTTCAGAAGCAGCTCAGGAGTGCTGTCTGGTGAATTAACATGGCTAAGCCACACTGAAGATAAATGATTGCAGAGGGAATCAAACCATGTAGTAGAAGAAGCATCTCATTAACAGCTCATAGCCTTACTTATCTGCATTAAGTGCTAGACAACTGTTGTAGCCCAAACACAGTACATTTCACATCCGTGTACCTGCAAAAGAACAAGCTAAGCTAAAAATATATTTATAGTTAAACTATTAACATTAAACTCATCGACTTAATGCTATCTAAATTATTTACAGCTAAATAATAAACACACTATCAACATTAAGGAAACCAAGGATCACAGCTAAATAACATGGCTCATGTGATGATGCTCATGTTAACTGTAGTCAGTTTACTTCCTTTACTCCATAACTTCTCTGGTTCATAGGTATTAGTTCTTTGGTTTTTGGTCCAGGTCCAGAGTCCATTGAGGAGTATAACCCAAATTTTCAGTTGCCACAAAACAATAACTTGTTAAGTGGCATGCTCAAGGACAGAGTTATACATATGAGGCAAAACGCAGAGATGTTCTGCAAAACTTGCAACAAATAATTAGACAGAACAACTATAATTATTATAATAATTAATTAGAACAACTGATTTTGCATCAACATGTTTATTGTAAACCATAAAAATTGCAAAACTCTAATGACTGGCATTGACTGCATGTAATCATCAGTGATTTACAAAACCACAAATAAAGTTAATGGAAGGATGGCAGCTGGTGTGGAGGATTAAGGATTTTTGACTCCTGTAGCCAAGGTACAGTAATTAAGTTATGAGCAAGTCACTTAACTAAACATTCCTCCCTAACTGAGGCACTACATACACACACACACACACACACACATGCACACGTGCACACAAAGACACACAGACACATGCACATGCGCACACGCGCACACACACACAGACACATGCACACACACACGCGCACACACACACACACACACACACACACACACACACACACACACACACACACACACACACACTTAATGCTGGTACACAAAATAAAGACTATTCCTCTCTTATTATGCTTAGCTTGTTCTAATGCTGCTGCACAAAATAAAAAAGTTCTTCTCCGCCCCTGTAGCTCACTCAAAAAATCTGGTTGTCATGTTCCTCTCCTGTGGTGTTGTTGCACAAAGAGGAAATTCTAAGTTTGTGTATTTAAGAGTGCCTACTCATTTTGCTATAAGATTAATTCCTGTGCCAGTTCCTGGAAAGTCATTTCCTCTGTTTGTGTCTGCCAGTTCCAGTTTCATTGGCTTAGCTTACACACTAAAGGAAAGAGGCTGGAACAATGTACACGCAAGCAGGAAAGTTTAAAGCAGCAGCAGTATCAGTTCACTTAGGTACAGAGCAGAAAAGCAGTTTTTGTTTTAATGTTGTTGGTAAACCTTTTTTAAAATTAATGTTATGTGACTAGGCTCCCCTGTCTGTACTGGACCCTAAGCAGCTGCCTAGGTTGCCTAGTGCTGGATCCAGCCCTGCTATTCCCCTCACACTTTCCTGGTGAACAGGTGCAGATTAATGCTCTTTATGGTGAGGCCATCTGACAGTATTTTTCCAAAATGTTTTTCCATCACTGGAGTGCATACATAATCTTTGGTAAGCAGTTTCTACAGTTTATATCTCACATGGACAGCTACAGCTCCTAGGTTTGACTTACAAAAAAGAGAAAATTTTTTTTATTTTAAAACTGTAGAAAACTGCTTGCTACAAATGTTTGGAAGCAGCTGCTACAGTTTAGACCATACAGTGAGTGCTACAGTGCTCAGGTTTCACTACAAAAGAAAAAACATGTTTTTCACTTTTAAACTGTAGAAAGTAGTTGCTACAGTTTCAACCAAACATGGAGCACTGTAGCACTCAGGATTTTCAGCAAGTGCAATACCAGCTTTTAAAAAACACTATTCACTAAAGAGCAATCATGATGATGGATCATATGGTTGGCCAATCACGGCCCCTAACTCTTTGTGCCCAAGGCAGGTGCTCCCTTTGGCTCACTGATTTCCAGCAACGGTGGCAACTGCTGAACTGAATGAAGGCATGAGCTAATGATAACCTATACTCAATAGTATATAATTAAAAAAATGCTGCTTATAATACTGTGTAGATAAAATAAAAAATAAAAATACTGTTTAGATAAAATAAAAAATGAAAACATTTGTAAAAGCAGGTGCTGCACAGGACAAAGAAACATGAGCAGTGAGTCAAAATGCAAGAGTGAAATCAAAGATATCATGTAACATACCATCTGCTACCCTGTTGTCAGCTACATTTCAGAACAGAAAGGAATTTAATGAGATAACAGTCCTTATTAACACAAACTTGAAGAGCTTGTGGAAAATCAGTGCCCATGAAAACAATGCTTGAAGAATGGAACAGTGTGTTCAGGGGAATGGTATCCTTGGTAATGTTAGTTTTATAAATGAGCAAAGGAATCATAAACTCAGTGTCTCTGCTCAAGTTTAATGGGTTCATAGGTTTATATTAGTCTAATGACCACCAGGGTCTTTATAAGCCTAGTCTTGCAGTCCAACCTAATTTGTCTCTGAGTATCTTGGATGGCTGTGTTGCTGGGAATATTAGTAAGGCAGTAGCTAAGAAATATATGGAGGGTATATTAGTCAGGGATTAATTTACTTACTGTCAAACCCTGTTGATCAGAGACATGGAGGCTAGACCAGGAGAGAATTTATAATTTCCCATCCAGTAATAAAGGTTTTGCTTGAAAAGGGTCAGTAATGAACTTTGCTTTATGAGGATGGTGAGCTTATTCCATAGTACAGGGATCCTTTCAGACACATATCACTCTCTACAGCATGTTCTATTTATGCCATAAGCAATGTTCAGGTGCTTTGATCTAGTGTTTCTGGTGCTGTTTGTTTTGTGGATGTGCAAAAATCCATCAGAGATGGCTATGAGGATGTCTTGTATGGCAGGCATAGATTGCTTCTCAGTAACTTGTAGGAGATATGGCTTTAAGGTGATATATGTAGGACAGGGTATTCATACCCTAGATTCTGCTGGTTAGGAACCTTTGAAGGTGTTCCAAGTGTTGCAAGTAGCTGGTTAGATACGTGCCAAAAGGGGCATTGCACTCAATGACGGGTCTGATATGGGTGGAGTAGAGTGCTACTATAAATTCCTTGGACCTAGATGCATTATATGAGTTTGGTGACAGAATGATTTTCTTACTATCTCGATTACATGTTGGTCAAAAGACCAGATTGCTGTTTACATATGTTCCGAAATCCGTAACTACCAGGTCAATTCTTAAGGGTGTTTTATCAATGGAGTAATTAGATTGGGTGGACAATTTCCCAAAGGGCACTATAATGCTTTTCTTCCCAATGAGTTTTAATCCATGATTTTGGCACTAGTCATTTGTTTGTGTTAGACCATCTTGTAGAATGCTGGTGTCATGAGGGGAATCTATGATAGCTGCCAATTTACAGTAATCTGTGAACTTGATGAGTAAGAGGCCTTTGACATTAGCCTTGAGTTCTGAGAGCTAGATGCCAAAGAGGAGCAGACCCAACATGGAGCTCTAGGGTACTCTTCTGGTGACCAGTCTCCTGGTAGAGGTGGTTTTACTGATACTGACCTCTTGGGTCTTATATGTGAGCCAGCCAGCAATTCAGTCACTTATGTAGGGATCTATGCCTAGTTCTGAGAGCTTGTTAATAATATCTGAGTGAGGTATTGTATCAAATTCCTTGGCCAGGTCAAGGTAGGTGGTATGTATCATTTTCCCCTCATGCACTGTCTAGGTGACCTTCTCAAACAAGTCTACCAGGCTGACTAGGTAATAAATTTACTTAACAAAGCCAAAATGGGATGGGTCTAACATCTGTAGCTTGTTAGTGCAAAATAAATCAAATTGTGAGTATTAGTTTTCAAAGTTAACCACAACTCTGAGCATACATCAGTCAGTGCAAAATATTTGTTTACAGATTTTGTAACAGTAAACTTGTGAAAGTTGAAAAGTGCATATTCAGGGGACAGGTAAATATACTCTTGAGGTAATACAATGGAGCTCAAAGTATTGTATTAACAAGAAATGAACAAGACATTTATCTGATTACAAAATGTGAATGAGAAGGTCATCCAGTAAAGTTATTTACAGCACTGGGGTGGGATGGAGTGGCATTTTTTGACACACCCATTCTTAAAGGAGAGGGGAGAGGTTTCTGTCTGTGATCTGGCATTCCACCAGTGATGGAGATATTCTGTATCCACAAGGCAGGTTGCAATTATAGTCAACATTAGGAGAGGGCCGCAGTTAACTAGTATTGCAAAAGGTGATGTATGTGATGTCAGCAGCTCCATCCAGTAAGACCATTTTAACCCCCTGGACACACACAGCAGTGTATATTGTACTGCAAGACCCTCCGCTCTTCATGCGCATACTATTTTCCCAACCTGCCTACATTCACTGCTGTCCTAGCCTGTGGGCGGTGGTAATATTGTGGATACTGCAGAGTAATTGGAGCAAAAGTCAGCAGATGGTCAAATGAAATGTACATAATGTCAATCCAAAAAAAAAAAAAATCTGGGAAAAAATATACAGTCATATGCAAGCAACATGTAAAGCTAAGGAATGCAAACCCTTTCTACATTAATTATGCATACTTTATCTCTGTGGATACACAGGAAAACTGTTTCTTCTTTTTCCTGCTTTAGACAGTAACCCAAAGCAACCCATCTACATGTGCATTTGGTCATTCATTTTACTATGAATGCATTTCTATTAGGTTAAATGACTTTTTTCTGTAAACAGTATAAAAGTCTTAAGGTCCCTGAGCAGAAAATGATTGATTTCAACAATTGGCTAAGTTTCTGGTGTCATTCTAAGGGGATCCAGTATCTGTCTGCCTGGGATGACATAACTGACAGACCTCGATGCTTTGCCAGAGATTGCCTGTATCAGTCACAGCTGGGCTTCTGGATACTGGCCAAGCCTCTTGCCACCCCTATAGTGCCTTTTTTAGGTGGTGTTCCAAAGACCAAATTACCAACATAACATCTACAAACAAATGCAATCTGAGAGTCATGCTGCTCAGTACTATAAATCTAAATCTCAAAATGCACTCACTCAAAGCACTCCTTAAAATGGAGAACAGCTACATTTGTGCTATAACAGAGACCTGGTTTAAGGCAGTAGAAAGCACCCTTGCACTACCAGGCTATAACTCATTCCACACCTTTCGGCCCCAGAACTTGGACCGAAGCTCCAAAGGCGGTAATGTTTCCATATTCATAAAGGATGCGCACAATTCCAGACTGGTAGCCCAACATAACGGATCTGAGATACTTCAGGTGCAGCTAACATTGGGTAACACAGCGATTCAGGTCATAGCATGCTATAGGCCTCCAACCATGTCCCAAGACTCACACTCCACGTTCTTAAGCATCCTGAAGAATATTAGGGTCCAATCTAACACTCTCATACTGGGCGACTTCAACTATCCCTCCATTAATTGGGAAAACTACTCATGTACTAATACACTTGCCCAATGCTTTCTGGAATTCATTAATTCCAATGCTCTGGACCAGCTCACTCTTACCTCCACTAGAGGTAGCAACATCCTTGACCTGGTCATTACTAACATGTGTGACCATTGCTCTACATCAATAGTCAATTCCTCCCTGTTTATATCCTACCACAAACTAATTACCTTGGAAATCCACATCCCTCCCACCCCCCACCCCCCACAAAGGTAACCACTATGAAAAACTGCTCCAAAGCTAACTCTGGGCTCCTTAAAACAGAGGTGGCTAGCTTCTCGGCACCCATGTAAATGGAGAATAGTTGCATGACTGCCAAATCATACACCAATGCACTGCACAAACACGTAAACAAATGCATGGATCTCGCCATACCCAATAGAACCAAGATGCTGTCCTCAAAAAAAAGGAAGCCAATCTGGTGGTCCCCTGCCATAAACAAACTCTCAACAGAAGGAGGAAACTGATGCTGAATAAGGTGAAGTCCCAAGACTGGAAAAACTCCCTTATCAGCCTAAACAAAAGGTTGAGATCCCTCTTCAAATCCTCTAAAGCTAGCTATGAAAACAGAATTGCAGAAGATAGTAAACACAACCTCAAGGCCTTCTATAGTTATTCAAAGAATCTCCATGGCAATACCCAGATATTCTCTGAGCTACTGCACAATGGTACCTCTTATACCGAGCCAACAGATACTGCCAATATACTGGCCAACAGATTCAGTGCTAACTTTACCCCCCCCCCCCAAAGGACCAATCACAATACCAGTAGATTGCCAGGCACCCAGTATTACTGCTACACAGGTTAAAACAGCACTGTCCAAGGCCAAGAATACAGCTTCTATGGGACCTGACAATATCACTGGCTGTGTTCTACATGAACTACAGAGTGAACTGGCAGCTCACCTGTGTGCCCTGTTCAATCACAGCCTCACCTCAGGCTTTGTCCCTACTGAATGGTGCACTGCTACAGTAATCCCTCTCCAGAAAGGAGGAGTGACTACAGACCCCAGGAATTATTGCCCCATTAGCCTGATGAGTCTGATATGCAAAGCTGTGGAATGCATCGTCATGGACATAATAAACAAGGATATAGGGAATCTCCAAACTCTGGATCCTGCACAGTTTGGTTTTGTGAAGGGTAGATCATGCCTGCTCAGCTTGGTCGACTTCTTTGAGTCCATCACCAGAGCTGTGAATGAAGGCTAGGTGGTTCATACAGCCTACCTTGATCTGGCCAAGATCTTTGATACCATTCCCCACTCAGGAATCATAGAAAAAGTCACTAAGCTAGACATTAACCCCTAAATCAATAGGTGTGTTGCAAATTGGCTTACAGATAGAACCCACAGTGTGAAAGTAGCTGACTCTAAGTCAGATTGCTGACCAGTCACGAGTGGAGATCCACAGGGTTCGGTCGAGTCCTCCCCTGTTTGGTATCTACTTCTCTGAAGTCCAGGCCAACATGAAGGAACTTTGGCTGGCAAACTTTGCAGATGATTTCAAGTTGGGAGCTATTATTAACTCCCCAAGTGATGCTGACATCCTACAGAAAGGCCTCAATGAGGCCAATGACTGGTGTCAGAACCATGGCTTTAAGCTCAATGCCAAAAAGTGTGTCATCATCCCCCTTGGGAAAAACCCAGTTCCCTTGAATTACCACATCGATGGTAGTCCACTGAACACAGAAGGCGTTACAAGAGATCTGGGAACACAGGTTGACAGCAACCTCTCTTTTGACCACCACCTTGCCACTGTGGTCAGAAAGTCCTTCTATGTGGCACATCTCATTACTAAGGGTTTGTATCCAGGAAGAAAGAGGTCATTGTCTCCCTCTACTCTTCCCTCATTAGGCCAATCATTGAGTATAATGCCCCATTTGGCATGTACGTCACTAGACACCTGCAACAACTGGAGAGTCTGCAAAAGTACCTCACAAAGAGGATCCTAGGCCTTAAACACTTGTCCTATATGGACAGACTCAAAAAACTCTAACTATTCTCTGTCTCATATCACCTACTTAGAGGTGATCTCTGCTTGACTTACAAAGCCATGTGTGACCCAGCTCTGTTAGAAGTACTACTTCTAAAGAAATCCCAATCCCTCCACACCACATGCTCCAGAGACCTGAACCTCATTACCACAATCAACAGAACATGCTGGAGGGACAAGTTCATAACCCAGAGACTGCCCATGTTATGGAATAGACTTCCCATACATGTCAAGCAGAGGACATCACTGGCCCTCTTCAAGAGAAATCTTGATGAGTGGATGGGAAATAGAAAATTCACCCCAGGGATCACTCCAGTGACCCTACTCGACAGAGGCACTAGGAACTAAGGTCGGGTGGCACAATGCAGGGTAATCCTATGGGCTAGGCTTGTAAAGGCTCCAGAGCCAGTAGCCTAGTACACACCTATGAAGCTATGAACCTATTCATAGGTTCATAGGTTCATAGGTTCATACTAGGCTATCTGCCCTAGGGCATTTATAAGCCTAGCCAGAGTGTGTTTGGCTTTCGCCACCCATTTTAAATTAATTTTGCTATGCCCTTTTTTGAGGTTAGTATACTGTGCCTCTGTCTAACAGTGACACAGAAGTGATACCCGGGGTAAACCTATGATCTCCCATCCACTCATCAAGATTCCTCTTGAAGAGAGTCAATGAGGGACTCTGCCTAACCTGGACTGGGATTTTATTCCAGAGTGAAGGGAGCCTCTGGGTTATGAATCTGTCCCTCCAGCATGTCCTATTTATTTCAGTGCTGAGGTTCAAGTCTCTCGAGCGCAGAGCTCGATGGGATTTGGATTTTCTGAGGTGCAGCATGTCCATTAATTCTGTGTTGGACATGGCTTTATACGTCAGGCACTGATCGCCTCTGAGCAGGCGGTATGCCACTGAGTAGAGCTGGAGTTTCTTTAACCGGGCAGCATATGGCATCTTTTTGAGCCCTTTGATCCTCTTGGTGAGGTACTCCTGGGGTCTTTCCAGTTGTTGCAGGTGTCTGGTAATGTACATCCCAAAAGGGGCATTGTACTCAATTATGGGCCTGATGAGGGATGAGTAAAGAGGCACGATGACCTCCCCTGATCTAGATGTGAATCCCTTCATGATTAGGTAGGCTATATAAAATGTTTTTCTAACCACTTTGGCCACGTGGTTGTCAGATGAGAGATTGCTATCAACTTGGGTCCCCAGGTCCCTAATTACTTCTTCTGTACTTAATGGATTACCACCTATGTGGTAATTTGTGGGCACTTTGCTTTTGCCAAAGGGGATGACTATACACTTTTTGGCGTTTAGCTTGAGGCCATGGCTCTGGCACCAGTTGTCTGTTTCTATGAGGCCCTTTTGGAGGATGCTTGTGTCGGCTGGAGAGTCGATTATGGCACCCAGTTTGCAGTCATCTGTGAACTTGGTCAGCCACAGTCCTTCCGTGTTGGCCTGTACCTCCGAGAAATATATACCGAACAAGAGAGGTCCCAGGACTGAGCCTTGTGGGATGCCACTTGTAACTGGTTTGGAGTCTGACATGGTTCCAGCAATTCTAACCATGTGGGTTCTGTCCTTGAGCCAGTTTGCAACCCATCTAGTGACATAGGGGTTTATATTTAAGCTGGTGAGCTTATCATAATATTATATTATAATAATGCCCGAGTGGGGTATTGTATCGAAGGCTTTTGCGAGGTCCAGGTAGGCTGTGTGGACCATCTTCCCCTTGTCAATGGCCTTGGTGACTGTTTCAAAGAAATCGACCAGGTTTAAGAGGCAGGATCTGCCCTTAACAAAGCCGAACTGGGTAGGATCCAGTGTCTGTAGGTTCCCAATATCTTTATTTATGAGGTCCATGATGATCCTTTCCATAGCTTTGCAGACCAAGCTAGTCAGGCTTATGGGGCGATAGTTTCCAGGATCCGTTGAGGCACCACCTTTGTGGAGAGGGACCACTGTTGCTGTATGCCACTCTTTGGGTACATATCCTGTAGTAAGGATGAGATTGAACAGTAGTTTTATGTTTGGGTTTAACTCTTCTTGGAGTTCATGTAGGATGCAGCCCGGGACACCATCTGGCCCCATTGATGCTGTGTTTTTTGCTTTGGAGAGGGCGGCTCTTACCTGAGCATCTGAGATGTCAGGGGGGCAGCACTCTGCTGGGATAGATATTTGCCCTTTTGGTGGGGGGGGGAGTTTGCGCTGAACCTGTCAGCTAGGATGTTGGCAATGTCTGTGGGTTCGATGTATTTTTTGTCATTTTGGACTAATTCTGAGCATATCTGGGAATTCCCACCCAGGTTCCTAACATAACTAAAGAAAGCCTTGTGATTATCCTTAGTGTCCTGTGCAATTTTTCTCTCGAAGCTGGCTTTAGACGATTTTATGAGTGCCCATAGTATTTTGCTAATACTGATCAGAGATGCCTTCCCTTTCTGGGATTTTGCTCTATCATGTAGTAGCTTCCTCCTTCTATTGTATAGTTTGTTTATGGCTGGGGTCCACCAGACAGGATGCCTGCCTTTGGAGGATTGGGTCTTGGTTTTATTTGGGATTGCATGATCCATGCATTCCTGAAGGTGTTCATAGAATGCATTTATAAAGGATTCTGCGGTCTGGGACGTATTTTCCACAGGCTCGGGGGCTTTGAAGGATTCCACCTGGGTTTTGAGGAGTGTGAAATTTGCTTTAGAGAATTTTTTCACTGTGGTTTTCTGGGCAGGGGGTGGGGTTGGGATGTGAATATCCAGTGAGATTAGTTTATGGTCTGATCTTACCAGTGAGGGATACACTTTTAGTCTGGAGCATAGAGTCCCCATGTTGGTGATGATCAGGTCCAGTATGTTTTCCCCTCTTGTGGGAGTGGTAACAAGTTGTTCCATAGCATTTGAGTTTATAAATTCTTGGAACCTTTGGGCTAGGGTGTTGGAGCTAGAGTAATGCTCCCAGTCTATGTTTGGGTAGTTGAAGTCACCCAATATAATGGTGTTTGGAGAGACCTTCATATTTTCCAGTGTTCTCAGGAAGGCCGAGTGGGGTTCCTGGGTTTAGGAGGGTGGTCTGTAGCAGGCTATAAACTGGAAGACAGTTTTACCCACTGTTAGTTGCACATGGATAGTCTCTGATGCTTCATGCTGTGCCACCAACTGGGAGGTGTGGGTATCTTTGACGAATATTGATACTCCCCCTCCTTTTGTGGTTTGGTCCGAGTTTTGAGGCCGAAAAGCATGTTATGGGGTATAACCTGGTAGTGCTGGGGTGCTCTCAGGAGCCTTGAACCAGGTTTCTGTTACTGCACAGATATCGATATTCTCCATGCTAAGGAGAGTTTCGAGTGCATGCATCTTGAGGTTTAGACTTCTGGCATTGAGTAGCATTACTCTTAGTTTCTTATCCCTTGTGATACCTATGGAGGTGGGTTTGTCTTTTGAGCCTTGCCTAAAAAAGGCACTATGGGGGAAGTAAGAGCCTTTGCCAATATCCAAAAGCCCAGGGGTGACAGGTGCAAGCCATCCCTAGCGAAGCATCGTGGCTTGTCGAGCATGTCATCCCAGGCTGACAGGCATTGGATCCCCTTTGAATGACACCAATACTTAAGCCAATTGTTGAAATTGATCATCTTGTCTTCATATTGTGGCATTATTCTTGGTGAGGGTAAGATGCTACTCAAGGTCAGGGTCATACCGGCCTGGGCTACATGCTCAGAGAGCTCCTCTATGTCTCTTTTCATGTAGTCCAGGGAGGTACGTCTCAGGTTATTCACACCAGCATGGACAATGACCGAGTCATTTTTGTACTTGCTTTGGAGTGACCTGAGTGCTTGTGTTATGTAGCGGATCCTAGCGCCCGACAGGCAGCTCACCGTGACCTTCTCCTTGTTCAG